>NW_027269280.1:15078801-15080883 GCF_023055355.1 Agelaius tricolor | reverse complement strand
CTAACCCTAACCCTAACCCTAACCCTAACCCTAACCCTAACCCTCACCCTAACCCCTAACCCTAACCCTACCCTAACCCTAACCCTAACCCTAACCCTAACCCTAACCCTAACCCTAACCCTACTAACCCTAACCCTAACCCTAACCCTAACCCTAACCCTAACCCTAACCCTAACCCTAACCCTAACCCTAACCCTAACCCCTAACCCTAACCCTAACCCTAACCCTAACCCTAACCCCTAACCCTAACCCTAACCCTAACCCTAACCCTAACCCTAACCCTAACCCTAACCTAACCCTAACCCTAACCCTAACCCTAACCCTAACCCTAACCCTAACCCTAACCCTAACCCTAACCCTAACCCTAACCCTAACCCTAACCCTAACCCTAACCCTACCCCTAACCCCTAACCCTAACCCTAACCCTAACCCTAACCCTAACCCTAACCCTAACCCTAACCCTAACCCTAACCCTAACCCTAACCCTAACCCTAACCCTAACCCTAACCCTAACCCTAACCCTAACCCTAACCCTAACCCTAACCCTAACCCTAACCTAACCCTAACCCTAACCCTAACCTAACCCTAACCCTAACCCTAACCCTAACCCTAACCCTAACCCTAACCCTAACCCTAACCCTAACCCTAACCCTAACCCTAACCCTAACCCTAACCCTAACCCTAACCCTAACCCTAACCCTAACCCTAACCCTAACCCTAACCCTAACCCTAACCCTAACCCTAACCCTAACCCTAACCCTAACCTAACCCTAACCCTAACCCTAACCCTAACCCTAACCCTAACCCTAACCCTAACCCTAACCCTAACCCTAACCCTAACCCTAACCCTAACCCTAACCCTAACCCTAACCCTAACCCTAACCCTAACCCTAACCCTAACCCTAACCCTAACCCTAACCCTAACCCAACCTAACCCTAACCCTAACCCTAACCCTAACCCTAACCCTAACCCTAACCCTAACCCTAACCCTAACCCTAACCCTAACCCTAACCCTAACCCTAACCCTAACCCTAACCCTAACCCTAACCCTAACCCTAACCCTAACCCTAACCCTAACCCTAACCCTAACCCTAACCCTAACCCTAACCCTAACCCTAACCCTAACCCTAACCCTAACCCTAACCCTAACCCTAACCCTAACCCTAACCCTAACCCTAACCCTAACCCTAACCCTAACCCTAACCCTAACCCTACCCTAACCCTAACCCTAACCCTAACCCTAACCCTAACCCTAACCCTAACCCTAACCCTAACCCTAACCCTAACCCTAACCCTAACCCTAACCCTAACCCTAACCCTAACCCTAACCCTAACCCTAACCCTAACCCTAACCCTAACCCTAACCCTACCCTAACCCTAACCCTAACCCTAACCCTAACCCTAACCCTAACCCTAACCCTAACCTAACCCTAACCCTAACCCTAACCCTAACCCTAACCCTAACCCTAACCCTAACCCTAACCCTAACCCTAACCCTAACCCTAACCCTAACCCTAACCCTAACCCTAACCCTAACCCTAACCCTAACCCTAACCCTAACCCTAACCCTAACCTAACCCTAACCCTAACCCTAACCCTAACCCTAACCCTAACCCTAACCCTAACCCTAACCCTAACCCTAACCCTAACCCTAACCCTAACCCTAACCCTAACCCTAACCCTAACCCTAACCCTAACCCTAACCCTAACCCTAACCCTAACCCTAACCCTAACCCTAACCCTAACCCTAACCCTAACCCTAACCCTAACCCTAACCCTAACCCTAACCCTAACCCTAACCCTAACCCTAACCCTAACCCTAACCCTAACCCTAACCCTAACCCTAACCCTAACCCTAACCCTAACCCTAACCCTAACCCTAACCCTAACCCTAACCCTAACCCTAACCCTAACCCTAACCCTAACCCTAACCCTAACCCTAACCCTAACCCTAACCCTAACCCTAACCCTAACCCTAACCCTAACCCTAACCCTAACCCTAACCTAACCCTAACCCTAACCCTAACCCTAACCCTAACCCTAACCCTAACCCTAACCCTAACCCTAACCCTAACCCTAAC